>NC_026477.1:4451424-4452861 GCF_000240135.3 Fusarium graminearum PH-1
CATAACCTCCCCCAAGACTTACTCAGTCCTGGAAATACCACACATGTGCCAGTAATCATATCCTGGCCAAGTAGAAGTAGAGTTGACACATTGCAATTCCACCATCTGTCGTCGTATCTGCTTAAACTTGCTTGTCTTGCCCTAGCATTGACTCTGAAGATAATTTCGTTCTCGTCGAAGCTATCTTGCAAGCAACGAGTTGGACGCACACAGTCACATGAGGATTGTTTGCACTGCTGCATCACATCTAAAATCGGGCGAATGGTTTAGTGGTATAATACTCCCTTAGCATAATTCATCCGAATAATCTGGGAGTGGTCCAGGGTTCGATTCCCTGTTCGTCCATTGTAGGCGGTTTAATTCCGCCATTATACCATCTTTTTTTGCCCTTGTCCCCAAATTGTGATATCGTGACTCCCGAGTGAGGGTGGGCTTTGTATTAGTAGAGCCATCGAAGATATCGCCTTTTTGGTGAATGCAAACGTGCGCGCTTGAACACCGTTTGCCATCAGCTAGCTGAAAAACTTTGCTGGTTCGAATAGCATGAAAATGGATATTACATCATGTATGGAATAAAGGGACTCTGGCGTGCCTGTATGTCGTCGGATTACTGGAGTAACTACGCAACAACTGATGGGCTGCTGCTTGCCCTTGTTGACGAGGGCCTCAAGCGAGATGTAGGATCGGATAACTCTCCACCCTTGTCATTTCCCTTTTACCTTTCGGCTTGGCACCACTCGTCAACATGGTCACATCGCAGGCTCATCAGCAATTGATTCTTTTTTCAAGCACCCAAGCACTGAGCAATGCCTGTTTTTGCAAACAGAAGATGTTTGGGTATAAGAACATGGCATAAGGGACGAAATCTTTAAATTGGCTTGTGCTGTTTAGACCATGCTTTTAGGTTATTTGTTTTTGTATTCTTAGGGTTTCGTGGTCGTTCCTTTACCAACTGGACCATCTCCGACCTTTCACACCCATGACATAATGGTTTTTCTTGTCTCTCAGCACCTATTATTTCGTTTGGTGCGGGCATAACTGGCTGTATCTGTAGTCGTTATCGCGATAGCTTCAAGAAGGAGGGACCGATAGCCCAAGTCTTTGAGCATTGTTAATGGCCCAAAGCTGGAAGGAACACTTCCTTTGGGGCTAACTTACCTGCCTAGCGATCAGTCTGGTCGCGTCAGTGCTTGATTCTTCATTATTCAACATCACTGACTATCCTCCATCCTCCATCCTCCATCCTCATTCATTATCGTCAGTTTCAGTGTCTTGAGTCAATATTTTATCTTTATCGCGACTTTATCTTGTCTTTGTCATTTGCATCTCTTTTTGGTGATTAACTTTCAGTCGGCAGCACATCAGGCTACAGTCTCTGTATTACACAAGACGCAATCCGACCTCGTCTTCTCCACGTACACAACTCTACAACACGTA